>NC_056739.1:540639409-540666909 GCF_019279795.1 Protopterus annectens
TCCCATCCAACTTTTTCTCTCCATGGATGGGGAGTCTATTCCATAGATGCAGTAGTCTCTAGGATACATACACATCTCTCCAGCAGGACCTATTTATATCACAGGCAAAATTTAAATATTTAGAATGGGTAATTCTGGTGCTGTTTGTTTTGTGGATATGCATGAGGTCCATCAGAGTGGGGTCTGACAACACCCTGTATACCAGGCATAGATCTCCCCTCAAAAGCCTGTAGGAGATGGAATACAGGGATAGGACCTTGAGGCAGTCTGCATAGTACATTTTACTTATGCCCTGTATTCTTTTAGTGAGGAAGCTTTGAGGACATTCCAGTTGTTGGATATGGCTAGATAGGCACTTACCAAAGGGGGTATTGTACTCAATGATAAGTCTGATGAATGCTAAATACAGTGGAACAATGACTTTCTTGGACTTAGATGCAGTATCTTTGTTTATAAGTTGTGAAATATAGAATGATTTCCTCACCACTGTAGAGAGATGATGGTCAAAGGGTAAATTACTATCTATCTGTGTCCCTAAGTCCCTGACTACTGGGTCAACTCTAAGGGGTATATTATCAATATGATAGTTACCAGGGATGGATGACTTCCCAAAGGATACTATTATGCATTTCTTAGCATTTAGTTTTAGTCCATGGCTCTGACACCAGTTCTTTGTCTGTGTCAGCCTCTCCTGCAGAACATTTGTGTCAGTGGGAGATTCAATGACAACTCCAAATTTGGAATCATCTGCAAGCAAATTTAGTCAGCCAGAGACCACTGATATTGATCTTATGTTCTGAGAAGTAAATGACAAAAAGGAGTGGTCCAAGGACTAATCCAAAATGGTAGAGCAATTCAGGAAACTACAAAGTAACAGTGTCAAGGTGGTGTAGCCCTTTGCCATGAACACCAAAACCTATTGGAATGCAGCCACCATCACATTTAGAAAAAAAAAACAATGTTAGGGGCTTCTGCTGCTGCTTTCTTGCATGTGTATGTGCAACAGATTCAAATCAATGCTGTTGATGCTGCTGATAGACATTGCCCAAGGAGAAGAAGGATGTTTGACCCAGTTTAACATATCATGGGCTACATGATATTGAAATAAAATGTCCAAGATATGATACTGAAATAGTAGAGAGATACAGGATTGCTAGGGAAACAATTCAGGAACTCTGCAACCTCTGCAGCTCCAACCTCAGACCCAGGGGAAATCGAGGACAGCCCATACCAGTGGAAACTAAGGTATGTGTAGTATTAAGGATATTACCTAGTAGTGCACTCCAGAGACTCACAGGAGATATATATTGGGTGTCCCAAGCCTCAACTTACAGAATATTTCACCAATATCTTAATGCAATGCTGCAACATATAATGCAGTACATCTATTTTCCATTCACAGCAGAGGAGAGAGTAAGAACAATGCAGTAATTCTGTGCTGTAGAACACTTCCCTGAAGTCTTAAGGGCCATACACTGCACTTATATAGAAATAAAAGCTCCAGCTGGTGAACAGGTAAGGACATACATCAACAGGAAGAGGTTCCACTCAATCAACTACCAGGTTATTTGTAATGCCTGAGGGATCATCCTCAAAGTCTGTGCAGATACACAAGTAGTTACCATGAATAATATATATGTCACACCTTGTAGCTGTACAAGAGGTTTACTAAGGGTGATGGTCCACAAGGCCATCTCCCAAGTGATGCATGTTACTCACTGGCACCATAGCTCATGTCACCCATCCAAAATGTGCCCACATCCACAGAGGAAGGATACAACAATGGCCATGCTCAAACTAGAAACATCAACGAGTATGTGTTTGGCATGCTGAAGTCAAGGTTTTGCTGCCTAGACACATCAGGGAGTGCCCTGCAGTACGACCAGGCACACGTGCAGAAATTCTCGCAGTTTGTGCCATGTTTCACAACATTATCTTGAGGAAGCAGCTTCAATAGGGACAACAAGGGCCAGGACCACACATTCCTGGACCACAGGCAGTCACTGCACCTCCAACACATACAGATGATGATTCTGAGGGAGACCCCTCCTGTTGCAGAGGTAACCAGCAGACATAGGTGTGCACAGTATGCCCTTGCCCTGGATAAGATGCATAGGATAGTGCACACACACTCACCTAAGATGTAAACGTCAGCCTACACACTCAGCAACTAAGAGGCAAATGATAGCACTCACACTCACCAGTGAAGGAATACACATTACAACCTAAGTACATACACGTATTAAAAGTGATGCCAGCTGATGTCCATAAATGTTACTAACCCATGTAATGTCTGTGTACAGATAGCATCAGACAGAGGCAGCCCCAAAGCACATGACTCATAACTGCAGTAATGTCAAGGTAAGCATGGAACCTATGGTATACAAACAAATGTATAAGAAGATAAACTACCCACATACTGTCAATCTTGTACCTATCTACTCTGTGCAACAGACTTATATGCAACTCTAAGACAAATCCAAATGAACAAAGCCCATGGCACAGTCATCATTATCCTCAAAGGGTTGGGGGGTACAGTTGGCCAAGGGTGACACCAAAGTAGTAGGTGTGTGCGAGAAAGAAACACAGAACATTATTAAAGTATGAAATATCTCAGGGACACTAACAAAAGATACATCACAATCAAAGTTAATGTTATTTTACCTTGCATGTGTGTGGTTTGGTAGGAACAGTAGGTTTTGTAAAATGTGTGTGTCTGCATGAATACAAGCTGTGTACTAGCAGTATGTCCTGCCATGTGGGGCAGGTGTGAGCCATGCATGGAAGACTTGTATATTCGGTGTCATTGGTAATGACCATGCAAATTGCCTCTGGCAGGAGTTGCTCTGCCACTTCCACATCCCCGGTTCAAAGTGAGGGTGCTACACAAACATGAACAATGTCTGCTGGGCAAGCTGTCATCACAACCATGTCCAGGACAAAGACCCATGGCTTACCACGTGTAGGTGTGGACACCTCTGTGATGCCACTGCACTGGTCCAGTAATCAAGGAGCCTGAATCCTCACCACTAGCACCAGTGAGAGACATACACATTGGGAGGATGGCAAGTACACACACAGTAAAGTACAATTTCCATTAAGAGCACACAGAGATCACAATCAGTCTGGGGCTGGTTTCTTCCTCTTTCTCCAGATCCCAAGTAAGAATCCCCCACTAGCACAGGTGTAGGGTTAAGATTTCAGCCGAGTGGCCAAGGTAAGACCTCAGCACCCTCTCGGTCCAACCAGTGCTTTATGCCCTGCCCAAGTAGCTGACACACACACTTTGAGATTTTATTAATATACAAACACACACACACCTAGGGAAGGCTGGCACAGGTTTACTACTTATGCCTCCTTCTGCCCAGACTATAAGGTAGTACCAGCTGCCACAAGCCACCCTTACTTATCAGCTACTATAACACCCTTACCAAAGGGTGTCCAAGCCTGCTTGGTAAATGTGACCAAGACTAAGGCTACTGGAGTGGCCTATACAGTGTCACCAAAAACATATGCAAGTACTCTAAGAGTGTAAATATCTCTAAACAAACCAACCACCATTAAAATGTTTAAATATATTTAATAATAAATAATAAAAGGAAAACACAGTACTCAATCAACACAGTAACTACAGAGTTCAGAATCACAGGAAATATTTTAAAACAACATTGCAGGACAGTCTCAAATAAATACAGAAAACATCTAAACTAATCTTTACTATATTCCTATGTATATCTAAAATATACTGTGCCCTAAATAACTTACTTACAGAACAACATGCCAGCAGAAGTGTTGAGTGAATGTTTCTAGGTCCAAGACAAGATACAAAATGCCCTCTGAGAGAGTTCTTAGATTAATATCACATATTACTGCTGGGCTAACCTGGATGACATCACACTTTGTCACCTGCCTTCAGTTCCCAGGCTAACAGATACCAACAGTGTTTTATCATCTCTGTGTGAGAAGTACATATCTCTCAGATGTGCAGCTGCTAGGAAGCAATAAAGCACTTTACATTTTAAACCTAGTAATTAAAATTACTTTCAAAACAATAGAAAATATTCTAGCTCCAGACATTGTGTCTGCTTGCTGCACTGAAACACAATTATAAAACACTCTGATTCCCACTTATTTTATTTAGGTTTTGCAAGTTAACTCTGTATGTTCCAGCATCTACTATTAAAACATACATTTGTACGGGTATATAGTTTATATGCATTTCTGTTCTTTTCCAGTAGGGTACACTGTGGTTACATTCTTGAAGCTCAGTACATAACATACAGTTCTCTTACATTTGTAATACAAGCATATGAGTCATGTTACTATTCACAAATGATATATGATTATTTACAAAATTCCAGATAGCAGGGCTGGCAGTGTCACATTTCTATATAAATCAAATTAATATTTTCAAGTGACATATAATTATTTACAGAATTCCAGATAGCTGGACTGGCAGTATTTCACTGGTGAAAAATTTCTCCCCTCCCCGAAATCTCAATCTAGTTTTTCAAGTGACCCTTGAAAAACATTGCTTGAAAGGGTTGATCCTATCTGGCAATACCTTATCCCATTCCCTGTCTTGAGATTCCAGCTGCCTTGCTTTGCTGACCCCAGTACCATGCTGCACTATCCCATCATATGCCTGCAACCCTAGGCTCCACCATAGTAATTTGGGATTTTCCTGGCTGACTCCCTGTAGCCATAGATCCTCCTCAGACTCCTCCTGCCTTGTACTGCTAATGCTTTGTACAAGAGCCTCCCTATCATGGTAAGGTTTTATCCTGTTAACATGGTACAATTTGTGCCCCTGCCTCCTGCCTAGCAGTTCTACCATGTAGTTAACATCACTAACCTTCCTTACCACCTTGTAGGGTCCCTCCCAAGCTGCCTGCAGCTTGTTGTGTCTGACAGGAATGAGAACCATTACCTGCTATCCTACAGCATACTCTCTAGCTCGAGCATTTATGTCATACCAGACCTTTCTTTGCTGTTGGGCTTCAACCAGGTTCTTCTGGGCCAAGCCCATGAGTTCCCTGAGCCATGTCCTGAGGTTTAGGATATATTCCATAACAGACTCCTTGTGGGATTCACACTTACCCTCCCATAGATCTCGAATCAAATCTAGAGGTCCCCTTACCCTATGCCCATACAGCAACTCAAAGGGTGAAAAACCTGTGGATTCCTGGGAACCTCTCTGTAAGCAGACAACAGATGGGGCAAGTATTTATCCCACTCCCTCTTAAACTAGTCTGCAAATGCCTGTAGCATTACCGTGAGTGTAGAATTTAACTGCTAAACAAGACCATTAGTCTGGGGATGGTAGGGGTGGTCTTTAGATGCTTCACCCCACAGTACTTCCACAGACAAGCCAGCAGGTCTGACATGAAATCAGCACCTCTGTCAGTCAGTATTTCTTTTGGGAAACCTACCCTGCTGAAAATCTCTAACAAATCATTTGCCACCTTTTCTGCCTCAATGGAGGACAGAGCCACTGCCTCAGGGTATCTAGTAGCATAATCTGCTACCTCTAGGATATACTTTTTCCCTATGGAACTTGGGGTTCTCAGAGACCCCACAATATCCATAGTTACCCTCTGAAATGGCTCCTCAATCACAAGCAAAGGCATCAAAGGACCTTTCACCTTGTCTCCTGCCTTGCCTACCTTTTGACACTGCTCACAGGTCCTGCAGTACCCTGTTACATCTCTGGAAATCACAGGCCAATAGAAGTTGTGCATAATACATCTCTTTTTATGTTTTATGTCCATATGACCTGCAAAGGGAATATCAAGGGCTATGGCTAGAAGTGGAATAGATGTTCTATAAGTTGTTTTATAGATGTTTTATAAGTTTTTACATACTATTTTGATATCTGTATTTAATCCTTATAAAGTCTTCATTAGTTGTTCTTACATGTTGGACTAGTTGGCAGTACAACAAATGTAACATCACAACTTTTGTTTATTTAAAACTTTTATAAGATATTTTAAAGCTCTGGTTAAGTACTATTTTTGTTGTTGAATCATTGCACTTATTAGGAATCATGTGATCTTTCTACTATTTGTAAAGTTATGTTGCTTATTTAATGTAATCTGAAGAAGTCACCTTAATAAGGTGACGAAAAGCGCTTCATTAAATTGTCTTGTAAAGTGGTTTGTGGTATACTGCATTAGATTTGGTATCGTTGTCTTCTTGGAGCCTGTGTGTTATTTTCTGCAGTTTTAACAGTATTTGAGTTTTGTTCTATGGCTAGAAGTGCCAGACAGTAGGATTTGGGCACTACCAACTGCTGTAGTCTCTCACCCTCTAGCCTTCCCTCAGGGGTCCAGTCTCTATACAGTAACCCTTCGTCCAAGTACACAGATTCCCCCTTCCCTTGAGAATCAGGTGCCTCATTAGCTACATCCCTCAGGCCTTGCAATGTAGCATCTGAGAGCTGAGCCTGTCTCAACTCTCTCTTAGTAACCCTTATCAGCTCCCCTTCAACACAAAGTCTGGTATCCTCTGACAGCTGTGCCTCACTGTCAGCCTGGGTACTACTACTCACTTCTGCCCTTGCAGTCACTCTGTCCAAGGAAACATCAGTGCTCACAAGCAGCTGTGGCTTACCTTCAGTCACACTGCTACAGGGTAGCTCCCTCTCTGAATTAACCACCTCACAAGTCCTAGCTGCAAGTGTGAGGTCTGTGGATATCCCCCAGGCTACCAGACCCATATGCTTGTCTCCAAGTCTGACTGCTAGTAGCTGCATGTGTACGTGGTACTGCATTATCAAAATCATTCCCTATGAGGACATCTGCAGGGATATCCTCAAACACACCTTCTTGCTGGCTTCCTTTTCCACCCTCCCAGTCAAGGTGAACCCTAGCCAAAGGTATTTAGAATAGGGTCCCTCCTAAAGCTCTGACTGGAGTAGACTGCACAAGCAAGTAGTGCTCCTCTGTAACCATTGCAGGCTTCACAATAGTTAGGTCAGAGGCTGTGTCTCTCTTAGCAATGGCCTCTTTCCCATTCACTAAGATAGGATATAACCTCATTTGGTAGTTTGGCATCCTTGTTGTCTCGAGACAACCTACTGTTGGCATTGTGTCATTCCCACTTCCTGGTTCTCCCAACATTTGTTCCCCACTTTGCCTCCATGGACATCTATATGCTACATGGCCCCACTGGTTGCATTTAAAGCATTTAACCCTTGGCTCTGGATGTGTGCCTGGACTAGTGGCTTCCTCTTCACCTGGCAGACTCTGTTTGGGCAGTCTGGGCTGCCTACCATAGGTTCCCTTAGACCCATGAACAGCACTGGGTGTTACTTTACTGCGCAGTGATGCCCTGCTTGCTAGGTATTGGTCTCCCTTCTTCCCCAACTCATCTGCAGTAGTGCATTGTCTATAAGCTAACCAGATTCTTATGTCCTCAGGCAAAGGGCTAAGGGCTTGTTCCCTCACCAAAAGGTCTGCCCACCCTTCAAAAGTGGTGACCTGACATCTACTCACCCAGCTATAAAATAAGTGCTTAGTTCAGCAACATATTCACACACACTTTCGTCTGCATTGCATCTATGCTCACAAAACCTTTTTCTATAAGCTACAGGTGTTAACTTAAAACATCCTAGCAAACAGTTCTTTACAACATTATAATTTAAATAATCAGTATAGTACAATTTGGAGATAACAGTTACAGCTTTCTCATGGAGTGGGGGGTCAGAAATGTCCCAGAGCCCTCGGTCAACTTTATACTGTTTAGATACCCTCTCAAACATATGAATGAAACTATCAAAATTATCCCCCTCTGTAAATTGTGGAAGAAATTTACTGACCTTTTTTCCTTCTGGGGTTCGGTTACTTCCTTCCCCATTACCTCCACGACTCTGGCGAAGAGTCATCATCTCCTTTTCATGTTGCCTCTGCCTCTCCTTCTCCTCGGCTTCCAGGCATCACAGTTTCTCATTCTCTTCAGCCTTCAGACATTGCAGTTTCTCATTTTTCTCATTCTCTATATGCCTCAGTCTCTCTGCTGCCTCTATTTCCAAATGCTTGGCCTCTAGCTCAAGTCTCTTTAACTCCAAATGGATTTTTAAGTCCTCTGTGCAAAGGTTAAGCTGTCCATTTTCTGAGAGTTGTATATCTCCAAGGCCAGTCTGATTGTCCTGGTTGCTATTCTGTGATGCAGCTGTGACTAAAGCTGCAATAATGTCTGCTTTAGTCAGGTTGGCATGCACCAATCCTTTAGCCTGACACATCTCAGAGAACTGGCTCCTTGTCAGCTTACCATACTCCTCTGCTGACATGCTTGCCTGCTCTCCCTTACTAACTAAGCTAACAAAAATAATAAAACAATTGTAATATTAACTCTGAATGTTCACTGCATGGCTGATTGAGTGTACAAACACCTTCTGTGACCACTGTACAAAAGCTACAGGAATTCAATATCTACACCACTACAAGCCAATTAATATGTGATGTGGCTATCTCACAACTTTCAACCAATTAATATATGATGTGGCTATCCCTTCACTGGCAAACAATTAATATGTGACACCCCTGCACTGGCTCAGTAATCAATCCTCACCACTAGCACCAGTGAGGGAAGTACACATTGGGAGGATGACAAGTACACACACAGTAAAGTACAATTTCCCTTAAGAGCACACAGAGATCACAGTCAGTCTGGGGCTGGTTTCTCCCCCTTTCTCCACAGTAAGACTCCCCACTGGCACAGCTATAGAATTAAGATCTCAGCCAACTAGCCAAGCTAAGACCTCTAGCACCCTCTCTGTCCAACCAGTGCTTCATTTCCCAGCCCAAGTAGCTGACACACACACACACACACACACACACACACACACACACACACACACACACACACACACACACACACACACACACACACTTTGAGATTCGACTGATATACAAACACACACACACCTGGGAAAGGCTGACACAGGTTTATACCTAGGCCCCCTTCTGCCCAGACTGTAAGGTAGTACCAGCTGCCACCGGCCACCCTTATTTATCAGCTACTATAAGGCCCTTACCAAAGGGTGTCCAATCCTACTGTGTAATGTTACTATTATCCAAATGGTAAGTCTGACCAAGACTAAGGCTAGTGGAGTGGCCTATATAGTGTCATCAAATACATATACAAGTACTCTAGGAGCTTAAATGGCTCTAAACAAACCACCCACAATTAAAAGGTTTAACTATATTTAATAATAAATAATAAAAAAAGAAGACAATACTTAATTACTTAATCAACAAAGTAACTACAGAGTTCAGAATCACAGGAAATAATTTAAAACAACATTGCAGGACAGTCTCAAATAAATACAGAAAACATCTAAAGTAATCTTTACTATATTCCTATCTATATCTAAAAGATACTATGCCCTAAAGCACAAAACAAACTGGAAAATGAAACTCAAACCAAAGCTGTAGATGGAATGAAGGAGTGAAAATAATTCTTTTAGTATTTTCATTCAAATTTATTTTTCATGAATTTCTTCAGAAAAAAAAGTAAACCTCTAAAAACTCACCTCTTATAAGTTACATCACACATCACATGACTTTCATGATACTTTAAATAAAAATAATAAATAAATAAAATAAATAAATCATACCATAAAAATAAAAAACTGTCTTGTTTTCCAAGCAGCTTAGAACGTCAAAGCTTCATAAAAAATGTCTTAATATAAAAACATCATCATATTATTGTGATATGAATGTTATTTTAGTGCTAAAAAACAATATTAATGCATTTGTTCCAACCAGGGGCTCTATCTGCTACCAAACTGATGTGCCACAATGACTCCATGCATTCTAAAATCAAATCGGTGTTCCTTATATATTCCACTTATGGAACATAATCTATAACTGAAAAGGTGAACTTTTTAAAGTTCACACAGTGGATATCATGCCTAGCTAAAGCATTGGTAAAGTCCTTTTTCTTAATAGCAAGTGTGTGCTCATATATTCTATGCTTTAAACATCTAATGGTTTTCCTATGTAGCAACTAGGACAAGAGTCACATACTGCCACATAAACTATGTTTGTACTCTCATAGGTAAACTGTCTGTGGACCCAAATAGCCCTTTTGAGATGTGTAATAAATGTACTAGATGAATTGATTATATACCCGGATTGTTTACACTTCCTACAGGAGAAAGTACCACCAACACTGTTCACATCAGTCAATGCTAAAGTTTGCCCCCCCCACCCATTTTCCAAAATGTTTTTGATGTTCTTAATTTTCTTGTAGGTGAACTTGGGTTCAACACCTAATACCTGTGTGAGTTCCCTATTCCCCATCAAATCCTTCCAATTGTCCTTAATTATGTCTTTGATGACACCCATCTCATTGACAATGGGGATGGGGAAAAATGGTGAACACTGTGTTGTCCTTCTTTTTCATGTTGTTATTTACATCCACCACCCTCCTGATGATGGGGTTGGCAGCATTTTGTCTCAGAATAAACACTTCCTAATGTATATTGGTTAACCAAGCTTGTTCATACCCTCTTTGTTCAAACAATGTGTCAACATGATGCCCTCTTGAAAAAAAGTGTCATTATCAGATGTAAGTCTACTGAGGCGAATAAATTGCCACTTAATCACCCCTTTCTTCATATGCCTAGGGTGTAAGCTTTCTCTCTGCAAATATTGGTTGACAAAAACATCTTTCCTATAAATCTTACTCACAAAAGTGTTACTGAATGTATCAAAAGCCAAATGTATATCCAAAAAATTAATGGTCCTACCAAAACTTCCCACAGAGAATTCCAAAATATCTGTGGTGTAATTTAAGTCCCTGACAAAGGACTCAAATACACTCTCATCACCAGTCCACAGAAATATCAAATCATCAATAAATCTTTGATATAAAATAATGTGGGACCTTTGTGGATGTACATACAGATATTTCTCCTCCCACATGGCCATTACAAGGTTGGCAAAGGATGGGGCCACCCTTGCCCCCATAGCCACCCCTGAGGTCTGCTTATAATATCTTTGGTTGAATTCAAAAATATTATTGTCAAGAACTATACCCATAAGCCTGCAAACCATCTCTATTTTACTGTGTGTAAAGTCAGTGTACCCATTAAGGTAATATCTCAGATATTCTATACCAGCATCTTGGTTGACATGTGGACAGTGATTTAACGTCTAGAGACGCAAAATAAAAATCAGCATGGGTGAGGTTAATGTCCTTCAAAATTTACAAAAGGTGCCAGGAGTCCCTAAGGTACAACTTTGCTTTTTGCACTATAGGATTAAGTATGTCATCCAACCATAAAGAAATATTTTCTGTCTTGGTTCTCTTGGCTGAAATAATGGGCCTAAAGGGTAGATTTGTTTCTAATTTGTGTACTTTGGGTATCCCGAAGAAACGTCTCATGCTGGGATGTTCCACAAACAAATATTGATATGTGACATTATCTAAACTACCCTGGCAAAACATCTCAAACAGGTAAGTGTTTATTCTCAAAAAACTGTTGTTAATTACATTCTTATCTACAACAGAATAAGCCGTGTTATTTACCAACGTCTTCAATGTTTTTAACATAATCTTCAGTACACATAATCACCATCATACTACCCTTATCAGCTCTCATTACTCTAATGTCTTTATTTTTACTTAAAATACACAGTGCCTGGTGTTCTTCCACTGTGAGATTATGCATGTGGGTGTCCTTTACAATATTCCTCATATCCAGTTCACACATGTCACCAAACACTTGCAAAGTATTGCACAAATGGGGTTGTATGTGCTGTTCTTTTTAAATTTGTTACAAACATCTTGTCTGCATTTAAATCATGCAATAGGTAATGAAGGTTCCATTTTCTTGAAAAAAGTTTGAAATCAACTAACAGTCTGGTAATATTATCACTGTTTTTCAGTAAAAAGTGTTATTTTAGTGATAGCCTACCTGTTGCTCTGGTGCATTACTTTGACTTAATATCTGCTGTCTGTGATTTGACTACCTGCTACCCTAAATGCATTACTGTTACTTAATGGCAAATCATCTGTTGTTTAAGTGAGGAATAACTGATTCTTTGTGACTTGGACCATTTCCTGCAATGTATTAACCTATTCTGTTAGTTGTATATATTGTTTCACTGCTTCTGTGTCCTCACTGCCCCCTCCACACTAATCCCACACCTCTGTACCCTACCATCACTCATATCCACACTCACCCTATCTTACCTCACACTCACTTCAACTGTCCCCCTACTCAGTAACTCTTCTGGTAATTATTCCCATTGCCCCTTGCAACTCACTTGTCTTATTTTTATGTTTTTCAGATTTACCTAATTGCTATCTGTGTTTCCCTGACTCTACTTCAGGCCCAAACTCTCTGGAAAACCACCTTCTGCCAAACATCTGCAGTCTGTTTCCTTCCTTAGTGGAATTTATCTAAGTATGTACTGCTCACCTGAAGATTATATTTGCTGCCTATAATCTCTGGCCTACCCCTGTGTTGGCTGCAGCCCACCTGCTGACCACACCCTCTCATCTACCTCTTCGTCCAACTCTTACCTGAACATCCCTCAGTCTTCCTACCCCCCTCTCTGCCCTACTCCTCTCCACTGTTAACCTTACCTCCTTTCTGAACTATTCTTTTCTCCATACCCATTTCTCCTGTAATCTGCCTGCTGCCTCTCCACAGTTAATCATACCTACTTTCTGAACTACTCTTTTCTCTTTACCAATTCCTCCTTTAATCTGCTTGTTTTCCTGTCTACCACAGTAAGATATTCTAATAACTCCCTGTACCTTGTCCTACCCTGCCCTTCCTTACATTTCTAGACTTGGGCCTTGCTTCCTAACTCCTGCTGTCCTAATCTCAGGCCCACTACCTCTGCTTTTAGCTAGAACCCTACACACTTTCCTCTCCCTTTCTTTCTTTTTCACTGATTGTTTTTTTTTCAGACTTTCCTTTTGGGTTTAACGCCGCTCCGTTCGCTCCACTACCCTACCACCATTCCCACCCACCCCTGTACAGTTTCCTTTATACTTAACCGTCCCTCCCCTTCCTGCCCAGCCATCCACTACAATTCCACTTCCTGTTTATTATCACTCCCACAATCCAACATCGAATCACACATAACATATTCACCTATTTTATATTATTTCTTACACTTCCCCTCTTCCCTCCTTAACCAAGCTACTCATCATGCTCCATCTACTTATATCTGCAACACTACTCACTATGCTCTCTATTACTACCTCCTATCACTTCTACCTCTCAAACCCATTCTTTTGTTCCCCTACCTCGCACTCACACTACAGCTTTCCTACTTCATCTTCTTTTTCCATCTCTCCAGACCTATTTAACTCTACTACCACAACTCTGTACAAAAGACACATATTTAAAATTCTCAAACCATCTAATAGGACTAAATCTAGACCTCCCAAATACTATCTACTTTTCACATCAGGTGCTTTTCTCTATAAACAATTACTCTCCTCAGGGGACATCCACCCCAACCCTGGCCCCTCTTCACCTTGCCCCTCCCTCTCCCCCCTTTATCTACCTTAACTACCTCCTCCTCACAACCCTCTTCCAACAACCAACCAGATATACAACCTCAGTCCCATTCCCCAATACCTTGCAACACCTAACCTTTTATTCACTAAACATTCAAAGCCTAGCAAATAAAATTACTGAACTACACTTTTGGATAGCTTACAACACCCCTCACATCCTATCCCTATCAGAAACATGGCTCAAGCCTCATACCTCAAACAGTGAAATACTCCCCCCTGGTTACAACATCTACTGCTCTGATAGAACGTCAAAGAAAGGAGGTGGTGTAGCCATCCTCTACTCTAACAGCCTTAACCATCCACCTTACCCCACACCTATTCCTAACTTCCACCCTGCTGAACTCCTCATTCTAAACCTTCATCTGAATCCTCACAAAAAACTTGTTATCACTTCCATCTATATTCCTCCTGGCAACAATGTACCCATTCTCGAAAACATACTATCCTGGTTCTTTCTCAACATACCTTATGAACCACTCATCCTTGGTGATGTCAATATAGACTGGTCAAAAATTTCTACTGACTCTCCCTTACTCAGTATTCACCTTCATGGTTTGTACCAACTCATTTCTACCCCCACTCGTTTCCACAAAAACTCTACCTCCAGCTCCACAATAGACTGGATTCTTACTAACTCCCCTCAACATTACCACCAGCCCAAAACCCTACCAGACTCCCTTAGTGACCATCTCTCTACCTCTATCCTAAGATATGACCCACATACTCCTAAACCCCACCTCTTAAGAGATTGTCGGAAACTATCCTCATTTAACTCTTCACAGTTTAACTCACTTCTACAAAACATTGACTGGTCTATCCTTAAGCAACGTCCCCTGAATGATATCGGTGACACTTTTAATAGCATTTTTCTGAATACTCTGGACTCCCTAGCTCCCTCTAGGATGATCAGAGTGAAATCTAATCATGCCCCCTGGCTTTCAAAAGAAACTAAGACCATCATGAAACAAAGAGACAGTGTCTGGAAAGCCTGGATCAAAACTAAACAAACTCCTCATCTTCTCAAATACAGACAACTACATAATCTTGCCAAAAAACAGACAACTTCTTCTTCCGGCTTTTCCTGGTTAGGGGTCGCCACAGCGGATCGCCTGTCCGCTCATGATTGGCAGTGGAGTTTTACAGTATCGAGTTTCCAGCCCGGCACCCAACCTTCCACAGAAGGCACACATATGCGCACACTCACACCTAGGGCCAATTTAGAGTGTCCAATCCACCTACAGCATGTCTTTGGGATGTGGGAGGAAACCGGAGCACCCGGAGGAAACCCACACGACCACAGGGAGGACATGCAGACTCCGCACAGAAGGCACCCCAGCCAAGAATCGAACTGGAGAACTTCTTGCTGTGAGGTGACAACACTAACTGCTGCACCACCGTGGCCACCCTACCAAAAAAAAAAATAAAACAGCCAACTATAAACAAAAAATAATTTTATAGCTCAGGCCAGCATAAACATAGATCTAACCCCCATAAATTCTGGTCAACACTTACTAGCATCCTTTACCCAGGCTCTCCCTCTAACCCATCCCCCTACCCAAACTCGAATCTGGAGGAAATAGCTACCCTACTAAATTCCCACTTCATTTCCTCCATCCAAAATCTCCTACCCTCTCAACCTAACTCCTACTCCTTACCAGACCCAACACCCACCCCCAATAAAATGGTTTTCTCCTTCCAGCCACTTCCCACTTCTTACATCAAATCTCTACTGCTCAAACTCAAACCCTGCTCTCTCTCTACTGATAAATTACGTCCCACCATCCTCAAACTTGCAGCTGACTCTATTGCCTACCCAATGACTATATTAATTAATAGATCTATGCTAGAATCTACTGTTCCTACTCTTTGGAAATCTTTCTACACTACACCTCTCCATAAAGGAGGCAACTCCACTGACCCTACCAGCTATCGACCTATTGCCATTCTATCCCCCCATCTAAGATACTAGAAAAATGTATGCACACACAGCTTCTAAACCACCTTCTCAATCACAACTTACTCACCCTTACTCAACATGGTTTCCGCCCCTATCACAGCACTACTACTGCTCTACTCTCCTTCACCCACACCATTACAGAATCCCTGGACAATAATAAACCTACCACCTGTCTCTTTCTAGACCTCTCCAAAGCTTTTGATACAGTATCCCATCCTTTACTTCTATCTAAACTTGCAAACTTTCACCTATCCTCCTCCACCCTCAGCTGGTTCGCTAGCTATCTATCTGGACACCAACAATCAGTCAAATGGCTTTCCTCCTATTCTCCTTTCCTGCCTATCTCTACTGGTGTTCCACAAGGTTCCATCTTAGGCCCCCTTTTATTCAACATCTTCACCAATGACCTCTTCACCTCTTGCAATCAGTCATCTCTCATACAATACGCTGATGACTCCACTATTATTTCTACAGCCGACAACATCTCTGACCTACACACTCTAACCCAAAAAGCTCTACTTTCCACTGAACAATGGCTTTTAAAAAACTTACTAATGCTCAATCCCAGAAAAAAAACAACTCTTGCTCTTCCTCCCCTGTTATCTTGCTCGGCATAGATCATCCTTTGTCATTAAGTCTTGTAATAATACAGCCACCCAACCTGACACCCACACTAAACTCTTAGGGGTCATCATTGACGATGAACTAAAATTCAATCAACATATACAGCAATGCATAAAGAAAACCCATCAGAAACTAGGTCTCCTATATCGGAACAAAAAATACCTCACTCCTGAGGCTAGACTCACCCTTGGACAAGCAATTCTCCTCCCCTCTCTCCTCTATGCCTTCCCAGTTCTCACAAATATTCAAACTACTACCCTGAACAAACTTCAACAAACCTACCACAAAATAGCTAGATTCATTACTAACTCCCAAAGAACAGGCACCACTGTAGTGCCTTAAAGTCTCTACAATGGCTAGAGCTCCCACAACTACTACATCTCTACCAATTTCACATGCTGCACTCTATGCTCTTTAAACCCTCCTGCTGTCCATCTCTATCTCTCCTTGTTTCTATCTATACCCCTTCTCGATCTCTCTGCACCTAAAATCAGCAATTGCTCGATATCTACCACCCTAATAGGACTGTAGATAAGCAACTCTACAAACACTTTGTGGCCCAAGCTTGGAATAAACTTCCCCTGGATATACGCTCTATTTCTCACACTCCACTATTTAAAAAAGAACTAAAGACACATTTATTCAACTCCAGAACCTGTCCCGGTTATGACGCTACTTAGCTCTCCCCTCCCCCCACACTCACATCACTATCAGTAGATCCTACTGACACTCTTGACTCTCCCCCATTGTTCAGCATCAAAGAATTTAATTTTGCCAAAAAAAAAAAAAAACATTTTATTTATTTTCTCTTTTTTTAATTATATTCTTCACATGTAGTTGTTTATTTCTATTGCTTACTATTATTGATTGTAATACTTGTTTTTCTTGTACTGTAATGATATATTGTATTTTCTGGAGCTTTTCTCCTTGGGTCTCCACTGAAAATGGGACAAAATCCCAGTTGGACTAACCCGGTTAACAAATGTCAATAAATAAATAAATAAAATTAACAGAACTACTTGGTATGTCGGAAAAAACTTTTTTCAAGACTAAAATCACACCATTAGATAAAACACTATTTGACAAATTCAAAATGTGAATTTTGAAGTCTGAAACATTTATTTTTTCTTTCTGTTGTTGTTTCTTCCTTTCATTTCTGTCTTGTTCTGAACCTGGTTTGACCACCTGGGAGTCCGTTTGTTGCCCCCTTGGTCCAGCAAAAAAAGACCTCATCCACGGAGGTTATTTGTAGATTAAACCACTTTAGCAAATGTTGGATTATTATTGTCAGACCCCACTGGAACTTGCTGAACTGTGTTACTGTTTTTATTATTGTTATTGTTATTAGGGACATTGTTGTTATTATTAGTGGTCATACTATTATTGTTTCCACTTCCAATGTCATTCACCTCACCCTGTGTGACATTGTTTTCATTAGTTTCATTGGTGTTGATAGTGTTCTCCTGAAAAGCCTGCCAACATTGCAAAGGGTAGGCCTCTTTTTTGGCATAGGCCAAAAGATCCCTCCACAGTTTGCACTGCTTCCTTGTAACTATGGAGGCTCTGTGACTATCAGCTTTGGCCCCAGTGCTACTATATAAGTCAAAATGTACACTGAAATAACAATGTCCCTTAATTTTATTGTCTAAATGTGCCATATTTTCTTTGACTTTGTCAATCTCTTTTAAATAATGTGTTACAAGCATACGCATCATGTTGACCCCTGTTTCATTGAATAAGTTTTCCACCAAAACGCTGGATACAACACCTGAAGAAATGAATAATAGGACAGAACTCCGTCCAAGCTACTGAAAGAAGGCTGTGAGTGATATCGGACTCAAAAAGGATATAAAAAACAAATTGAATGCACAAAAATGCTCGGAAAGCTCATACACTTCAATAAAAACACGTAATTCTTAAAAAACAATGGTAAGCGCTTTCATCTGCTACATGCAGACCTCATCAGACCAGGTGACACAATCAATACTGCTGTTTTTAAGTACTTTTTGGCACCAAATTTCAAACTGCAAAAATACATTTAACCCTTGCATCTATATATGAAAATGCTCTGCATACATTTAAAGAGCCAATCGATCAATTGTTTAAACCACATAGCATACGACAAAGTCATATCACTGTGACAATATCTTATCAAACTTTGATGTGAAAGCATTCTGTGTGTAAAATAACTAACTTCATACCTACTAACTATATATAAAAAAAAAAATAGATTGCAACATACTCAACAATGCCTATAACTAAACTCTCTTGTGCGGACCATATAACAATTGCCACTGAATCTTATATGCAAACGCATAATATAATAATATAATAAAGTATTTTAAAATATCATGTTAGAGATGTTATATAAAAAATATAAAATGTATAAAAACAGTGTGTATATACCTATATACACACCTGTATTGCTGGCTTATTTCAATAACAAAAACGGTTTTATAGAAATAAAATCATTGATGCCTGGTTCTCTAGTGGCATCTGTAGAAATTTGCCAAACACTTTCCCTTTTACTTAAAAGTGCTTTAAAATTCCCTCCTTGTTGAGTGCTGTATACCTGATCAATAATGGCAAATTTAAAAGTATGTAAACTGCCACATTTGTTGATGTGCCTATATAATGCATTTTTTACATCTTTGGTTTTTATCCTATATAGACGTTCATATATTCATTTCTTTAGCTGTCTTTCAGTTTTTCCTATGTAAAAAGCTGGGCATACAGAGCACTTAGCTAAATACACTATATTACTACTGTTACAATTCCCCTTTTTAAATTTTACATAGGTTCTGTTCACATCTCCTAACCTGCATCCTGCGTTCTCATTTATAAATCCACACTGATTACACGCCCCACATTTCTTAGTACATTTTCCAGTCTTATCCATATAATTAGACTTTGACATCTTTTCTAAGTATTTTTTTGCATTCAGGCCCATTTTATATACAAATTTCATTCTGTCTCCTACCATCATCAACATAAAATGGGTCACCAAAGTTCACACAGTTTGGAAATTTTGATAGTCTTAGTCCCTGTGGAACACATTTACGCTTAATACATTCATTGAGATATAAAATCTCCAGTTCCATAGATATAAAGCGAACTGTGAGCTTTTCAAGCTCAAAAATGTCTTTCCTGCAACTGCCAACATCTTCATAATGACTTGTAATATTATTATTAACAAATGTACTTTCATTTTCACCATTCCGTTCGAAAATGATGTCCAAAAAGGATTGTTGACTTCCTTAAACACATAATCCAAAACGTGTACAATTCTGCTCTCACTCGGACCTCTGCTGCTGTTAGCAGGTGTGTTAATGGTGTCATTACCCTCATGCCTTTGCTCATTGTTGTTTGTAATTTCCAATGGCAGTTGAGACTGTAGAAATAAACCCAAACCAACTGGATACTGCTGCTAGGACCCACGCAATCTTGAACAACCATCTTGAATAGTTCCAGTAACTGTCCTGGCAAGTTGTTCGGTGAATGCTGTAAACTGTTCAGGCACCGAATGTACTGAGAGGTTTAACAAAGTATCCTGTGTACTCTCTTCTAAGGCCATCCCTCTCTGGTGAAAGTCAAAGCAAAAAAACTTATAAGCACACAACAAACTGGAAAATGAAACTCAAACTAAAAGCTGTAGATAGAATGAAGGAGCGAACACAATTCTTTTAGTACTTTTGTTCAAATTTATTCTTCATGAACTTCTTCAGAAAAAAGTTAACCTCTCAAAACACACCTCTTATAAGTTACATCACACATCACATGACTTTCATGAAACTTTAAAGGTATAAAATCATACCATAAAATAAAAAACTGTCTCGTTTTCCAAGCAGCTTAGAATGTCAAAGCTTCATAAAAAATGTCTTAATATAAAAACATCATCATATTATTGTGATTTGAATGTTATTTTAGTACTAAAAAACACTTAATATTAATACATTTGTTCAGACCAGTTCAGACTATCTGCTACCAAACTGATCTGCCACAGCGACTCCTTGCATTCTAAAATCAAATTGGTGTTCCCTATATAATCCACTTGCGGAACATAATCTATAACTGAAAAGGTGAACTTTTTTAAAGTTCACACAGTGGATAGCATGCCTAGCTAAAGCATTGGTAAAGTCCTTTTTCTTAATAGCAAGTGTGTGCTCATATATTCTACGCTTTAAACATCTAATGGTTTTTGCTATGTAGTAACTAGGACAAGAGTCACATACTGTCACATAAACTATGTTTGTACTCTCACAGGTAAACTGTCTGTGGACCCAAATAGTCCTTTTGAGATGTGTAATAAATGTACTAGATGTATTGCTCATATACCTACATTGTTTACACTTCCTACAGGAGGAAGATACCACAAACACTATTCACATCAGTCAGTGCTAAAGTGTGCCCCTCTCCACCATTCTCCAAAATGTTTTTGATGTTCTTAATTTTCTTCTAGGTGAACTTGGGTTCAACACCTACTACATGTGTGAGTTCCCTATTCCCCATCAAAACCTTCCAATTGTCCTTAATTATGTGTTTGATGACCCCCATCTCATTGACATTGGGGACTGGGAAAGAAATGGTGAACACTGTGATGCCCTTCTTTGTCCTGTTGTTACTTACATCCCCAACCCCCCTGATGATGGGTTTGGCAGCATTTTGTCTCAGAATAAACACTTCCTAATGTATATTGGTTAACCAAGCTTGGTCATACTCTCTTTGTTCAAAAAATGTGTCAACATGATGCCCTCTTGAAAAAAAGTGTCATCACCAGATGTAAGTCTACTGAGATAAATAAATTGCCCCTTAATCACCCCTTTCTTCATATGCCTAGGGTGTAAGCTACCTCTGTGCAAATATTGGTTGACAAAAACATCTTTCCTATAAATCTTACTCACAAAAGTGTTACTGAATGTATCAAAAGCCAAATGTATATCCAAAAAATTAATGGTCCTACCAAAGCTTCCCACAGAGAATTCCAAAAAATCTGTGGTGTGATTTAAGTCCCTGACAAAGGACTCAAATACACTCTCATCACCAGTCCACAGAAATATCAAATCATCAATAAATCTTTGATATAAAATAATGTGGGACCTTTGTGGATGTACATACAAATATTTCTCCTCCCACATGGCCATGACAAGGTTGGCAAAGGATGGGGCCACCCTTACCCCTGAGGTCTGCTTATAATATCTTTGGCTGAATTAAAAAATATATATTGTCAAGAACTATACCCATAAGCCTGCAAACCATCTCTGTTTTACTATGTGTAAAGTCAGTGTACCCATTAAAGTAATCTCTCAGATATTCTATGCCAGCATTTTGGTTGATGCATGTGTACAGTGATTTAACATCTAGAGATGCAAAATAAAAATCACCATGGGTGAGGTTAATGTCCCTCAAAATTTCCTAAAGGTGCCAGGAGTCCCTAAAGTATGACTTCACTTTTTGCACTATAAGATTAAGTATGTAATCCAGTCATAAAGAAATATTTTCTGTCTTGGTTCTCTTGGCTGAAATAATAGGCCTAAAGGGCAGATTTGTTTCTGATTTGTGTACATTGGGTATCCCAAAGAAACGTCCCATGCTGGGATGTTCCACTAACAAATATTCATATGTGTCATGATCTAAACTACCCTGGCAAAACATGTCAAACAGATCAGTGTTTATTCTCAAAAAACTGTTGTTAATTACATTCTTATCTGCAACAGAATAAGCTGTGTAATTTACCAACATGTCTTCAATGTTTTTAACATAATCGTCAGTACACATAATCACCATCATACCACCCTTATCAGCTCTCATTACTCTAATGTCTTTATTTTTACTTAAAATACAGAGTGCCTGGTGTTCTTCTACTGTGAAGTTATGCATGTGGGTGTCCTTTACAATATTCCTCATGCCCAGTTCACACATGTCACCAAACACTTGCAAAGTGTTGCACAAGGGGGTTGTATATGCTGTTCTTTTTAAATTTGTTGCAAACATCTTGTTTGTCTACATTTAAATCATGCAGTAGGTAATGAAGGTTCAATTTTCTCAAAAAATGTTTGAAATCAGCTAACAGTCTGGTAATATTAACAGACCTACTTGGTATGTAGGAAAAACCTTTTCACAAGACTGAAATCACATCATTAGATAAAACACTATTTGACAAATTCAAAATGTGAATTTCAGAGTCTGAAACATTTAGTTTTTCTTTCTGTTGTTGTTTTTTCCCCTTGTTTTTGTCTTGTTCTAAACCTGGTTTGACCACCTGGGAGTCCATTTGTTGTCCCCTTGGTCCACCAAAAAAGGACCTGATCCACGAGGGTTATTTGAAGATGAAACCACTTTAGCAAATGTTGGATTATTATTGGCAGACCCCTCTGGAACTTGCTGAACCGTGTTACTGTTGTTATTATTGTTATTTTATTAGGGATATTGTTGTTATTATTAGTGGTTATACTATTATTGTTCCCACTTCTATAATCATTCACCTCAGCCTCTGTGACGTTGCTGTCATTAGTTGCATTGGTGTTGATAGTATTCTCCTGAAAAGCTCACCGACGTTGCAAAGGGTAGTCCTCCTTTTTGGCATAGGCCAAAAGATCCCTCCACAGTTTGGATTGCTTCTTTGTAACTATGGCGGCTCTGTGCCTTTCAGCTTTGGTCCCAATGCTACTATATAAGTCAAAAAGTAGATTGAAATAACAACGTTCCTTAATTTTATTGTCAAAAGTTGCCATATTTTCTTTGACTGTGTCAATCTTTTTTAAATAATGTGTTACAAGCACACGCATCATGTTGTCCCCTGTTTCATTGAATAAGTTGATTAACTCAACGTAAAATAGCTCACCAAAGTTCACGCAGTTTGGAAATTTTGATAGTCTTATGGAACACATTTACGATTAATACATTCATTGAGATATAAAATCTCCAGCTCCAATGATATAAAGTGAACTGTGAGCTTCTCAAGCTGAAAAATGTCTTTCCTGCAAATGCCAACAGCTTCATAATGACTTTTAACATTATTATTAACAACAATACTTACATTTTCACCATTCGGTTTGAAAATGATGTCCAAAAAAGGATTGTTGACTTCCTTAAACACATAATCCAAAACGCTGATGTCTAAGTGTACAATTCTGTTCCCACTTGGACCGCTGCTGCTGTTAGCAGGTGTGTTAATGGTGTCATTACCCTCATGCCTTTGCTCATTGTTGTTTGTAATTCCCAATGGCAGTCGAGACTGTGGAAATGAACCCAAACCAACTGGATACTGCTGCTGGGACCCACACAATGTTTAAAAAACATCTTGAATAGCTCCAGTAACTGTCCTGGCAAGTTGTTCGGTGAATGCTGTAAACTGTTCAGGCACCGAATGTGCTAAGAGGTTTAACAAAGTGTCCTGTGTACTCTCTTCTAAGGCCATCCCACTCTGGTGAAAGTCAAAGCACAAAAACTTATAGGCACATAATAAACTGGAAAATGAAATTTAAACCAAAAGCTGTAGATGGAATAAAGGAGCGAACACAATTCTTTTAGTACTTTTGTTCAAATTTATTCTTCATGAACTTCTTCAGAAAAAAGTTAACCTCTCAAAACACACCTCTTATAAGTTACATCACACATCACATGACTTTCATGATACTTTAAATTAAAGGCATAAAATCATACCATAAAAATAAAAAAACTGTCTTGTTTTCCAAGCAGGTTAGAATGTCAAAGCTTCATAAAAAATGTCTTAATATAAAAACATCATCATATTATTGTGATTTGAATGTTATTTTAGTGCTAAAAAACATAATACTAATACATTTGTTCAGACCAGGGGCTCTATCTGCTACCAAACTGATCTGCCATAATGACTTCTTGCACTCTAAAATCAAATTGGTGTTCCCTATATAATCCACTTGTGGAACATAATCTATAACAGAAAAGGTGAACTTTTTAAAGTTCACACAGTGGATAGCATGCCTAGCTAAAGCATTGGTAAAGTCCTTTTTCTTAATAGCAAGTGTGTGGTCATATATTCTATGCTTTAAACATCTAATGGTTTTTGTTATGCAGTAAGTAGGACAAGAGTCACATACTGCCACATAAACTATGTTTGTACTCTCACAGGTAAAGCATCTGTGGACCCAAATAGTACTTTTGAGATGTGTAATAAATGTACTAGATATATGCTTATATACCTACATTGTTTACACTTGCTACAGGAGAAAGTACCACAAACACTATTCACATCAGTCAGTGCTAAAGTGTGCCCCCCCCCCACCATTTTCCAAAATGTTTTTGATGTTCTTAATTTTCTTCTAGGTAAACTTGGGTTCAAAACCTACTACCTGTATGAGTTCCCTATTCCCCATCAAAACCTTCCAATTGTCCTTAATTATGTATTTGATGATACCCATCTCATTGACAATGGGGATGGTGAAAGAAATGGTGAACACTGTGTTATATTTCTTTTTCCTGTTGTTACTTACATTACCAATCCCCCTGATGATGGGTTTGGCAGCATTTTGTCTCAGAATAAAGACTTTCTAATGTATATTGGTTAGCCCAGCCTGGTCATACCCTCTTTGTTCAAAAAAATGTGTCAACATGATGACCTCTTGAAAAAAAATTTCATCATCAGATGTAAGTCTACTGAGCTAATAAATTGCCCCTTAATCACCCTTTTTCATATGTCTATGGTGTAAGCTATCTCTGTGAAAATATTGGTTGACAAAAACATCTTTCCTATAAATCTTACTCACAAAAGTGGTACTGAATGTATCAAAAGCCAAATGTATATCCAAAAAAATTAATGGTCCTACCAAAGCTTCCCACAGAGAATTCCAAAAAATCTGTGGTGTGATTTAACTCCCTGACAAAAGACTCAAATTCACTCTCATCACCAGTCCACAGAAATATCAAATCATCAATAAATCTTTGATATAAAATAATGTGGGACCTTTGTGGATGTACATACTAATATTTCTCCTCCCACATGGCCATTACAAGTTTGACAAAGGATGGGGCCACCCTTACCCCATAGCCACCCCTGAGGTCTGCTTATAATATCTTTGGTTGAATTCAAAAAAATTATTGTCAAGAACTATACCCATAAGCCTGCAAACCGTCTCTATTTTACTGTGTGTAAAGTCATTACACATCTCAAAAGGACTATTTGGGTCCACAGATGGTTTAGCTGTGAGAGTACAAACATAGTTTATGTGGCAGTATGTGACTCTTGTCCTAGTTACTACATAGGAAAAACCATTAGATGTTTAAAGCATAGAATATAGGAGCACACACTTGCTATTAAGAAAAAGGACTTTACGAATGCTTTAGCTAGGCATGCTATCCACTGTATGACCTTTAAAAAGTTAATCTTTTCAGTTATAGATTATGTTCCACAAATGGATTACATAGGGAACACCAACTGTTTTAGAATGCAAGGAGTCATTGTGGCAGATCAGTTTAGTAGCAGATAGAGCCCCTGGTCTGAACAAATGTATTAATATTAAGTGTTGTTTCATAGGTTAGTACTAGGCTAACTGCCCTTTCGAGCCATTTTTAAGCCTAGCCAATTATCCCTTGTGAGACTCAAACCCTGCACCTTGTGTTTGCAAGGCAAACACCTTAGCCATTAGGCCACCCTTCCAAGCCTCCCTCGACCTCTCGCAAGCATTCAAATCACAATAATATGATGATATTTTTATATTAAGACTTTTTTATGAAGCTTTGACATTCTAAGCTGCTTGGAAAACAAGACAGTTTTTTATTTTTATGGTATGGTTTTATACCTTTAATTTAAAGTATCATGAAAGTCATGTGATGTGTGATGTAACTTATAAAAGGTGTGTTTTGAGAGGTTAACTTTTTGCTGAAGAAGTTCACGAAGAATAAATTTGAATGAAACTGCTAAAAGGATTGTATTTACTCCTTCATTCCATCCACAGCTTTTGGTTTGAGTTTCATATGCCCTATATAACTTACTTACAGAGAAACATGCAGGCAGAAGGAGTGAGTGAATGTTTCTAGGTCCAAGACAAGATAGAAAATGCCCTTTCTCCCTCTCTGAGAGAGTTCTTAAATTAGTATCACATATTTCTGCTGGGTTAGCCTGGATGACATCACTCTTTGTCACCTGCTTTCAGTTCCCAGGCTAACAAATACCAACAGTATTTATCTTCTCTGTGTGAGAAGTACATATCTCTCAGATGTGCAGCTGCTAGGAAGCAATAAACCACTTTGCATTTTACACCTAGTAATTAAAATTACTTTCAAGACAATAGAAAAACTTCTAGCTCCAGACATTGTGTCTGCTTGCTGCACTAAAACACAATCAAAAACACTTTGATTCCAACTTATTTTCTTGAGGCTTTGCAAGTTAACTCTATGTTCTAGCTTCTACTATTAAAACATAAATCTGCACAGGTATATAATTTATATACATTTCTGTTCTTTTCCAGTAGGGTACACTGTGGTTACATTCTTGAAGCTCAATACATAACATACAGTTCTCTTACATTTATAATACAAGCATATGAATCATATTACTATTCACAAATGACATAGGATTATTTACAAAATTCCAGGCAGCTAGGCTGGCAGTGTCACATTTCTATATAAATCATATTAATATTTTCAAGTGACATATAATTATTTACAACATTCCAGATAGCTGGACTGGCAGTATTTCCCTGGTGTCACAACCTTACTCACTCATTCACTTATGAAGCAATGGATGTAGTGCCAGTACAGGAAGGGGATCTGGCATGGCCACATTGGCTAACACCAGAGAATATTGTGTCTGTAATGACATGTAGATGTTGTCACTCATCCTATCCAATAAGTCACTCATATGGTTGAGGGAATCACCCAATAGCAAATGATAACACAATACTGTGAAATAATAATACTAAGTTTAATAGTACAGCAAGAATTAATGTATGTACAGTATACCAGCAGTGAATTTTTAAAATTGCATACATCACACAATTCCTTTTTTCATTGCATATTGAAATACATTCAAAATATGAACACATGAGCAGTTTGTTTGGAGGACAAATATACTTTATGAAATAGTGCAGTGATTTGTACAACAATCACCTCCAAGTAACTAACAGTAATGCTCTGTCTGTATCCAATCTGTTTCTCCTCCTTCCATTTCCATAGCTACAACATTACCTTTCTAGAGTGTAGACTCAGCCCTCTGAGCACAGTGAGGATACAAATGAGGTGTGAAATCATTAGCATTCCTGAATCACTTGGTGTAGAGGATGTAAACATGGTGTAGGTAGCTGCATAATCGCATGTGCACATCCTAGCATTGCAGGGAGGAGCAATGACAATTGTTAGCTGCAGATGGCTTGCAAATGTTACTGACTGCTGCAAC